>NC_065884.2:3722500-3736921 GCF_932274485.2 Patella vulgata
TGCTGGCCGGAAATTAAAGACAATTATAATGGATATAGAATATGTATTATTATCGATAATCTGTCATTTTGTCGTCCGTATTATTCCTCGCCTTAATTGTTTATGGAAAGTGTTTTGTTGTTGGCAAGGGCAACCTATAAAACCATAAAGCAAACCGACCCCCTTCCACACAATTAAACAAAACAAGGTAATTATATTATGAAGAACGTAATTTCCAGTTTTATTTAAATCTAGATTTATCAATACTGGTGATTAGTATTTGATGGCATTGATCAGAATAACAAACGTAAATAGATAACGACTTCTACTTGTCATTGAAGTAGGAATGATAATTTCTGTCTAGTGGTGAAATCAGATCACAAAGTCTGTCATTGAGTAAGAGTAGGGTCGCTTGGCCAACCTCGTGGGTTTTCTCCGAGTCCTACCACTGCTAAAAAACTGAGCGCAAATGAATTATTGAAATAAAATGGAAGCATATGTCAGTCCCGAGAGGGGAGAGAGAGAGAGAGAAATGTGGTTTAACGTCCACTCGACACAAACAAGGTCATTTCGGGACTAACACATGGTTCAATTTTATTTCAATCATTCGCTTGCGTGTAGAGGTCTTTAGCAGTGGGAGGAAACCGGAGGACCCGGAGAAAACCCACGAGGTTGGACAGGCGACCCTACTCCTTGTCACGTACAACCGGGGAATCGAAACCCCGCCAGTTGACTCAATGACAGACCGTATGGTACAGCGCGCGCGTGCTAACCATTCGGCCATCCATCCCCCCCCCCCCACACACACACACACACAGACCAGAAAGGACGTTAAACCCTATTTCTCTGTCTCTCCATTCTTTCCTTTTCGTAACCCGGTGAGTATGGAGATGGCTCACTAATCAGGAAGTAGTGGGTTCGACCCCGGGGTAGTATAGACCGCGAAAGTTCACCGGCATTCCCCATCTCTAGTTTCCGCTCGTCAGTGGTGCAGGACGGAAGACATGGACAAAAGTCCAGTTACTCGGAAGTGACGTAAACCCGAGGTCTCGTGCATACCAACGGTAGCACCTAAATGATCTCCTGACAGCTGAAATTTGAAACAGGAGTAGATCATACAAGAACAGATTGATACATAGACAAATCAAACCCCACAAGGGGAAATTTGAGTAAACCCCTAAGTGCGACTAACGCGTCACTTGCGTGTGTTCGGCACCGTAGAAGATCGAAGACTGGCCGTAGAGAGTTTGGGTCCTGCACATATACAATTTCCACTCGTTTTCTTGCGGCTGGTCTCCGAGCTACTAAACCTGTGCGTTTACAAAACACGTACGGTGGGCTGTGAGATACATAGGCAAAACATACCACATGTAGTTTGAGGGGTGGGGGTCAAGGCTGGGGTCAAGGAATACCTGATCATTATAGTCCAGGTGTTAATGACTCATCCCGTATATAGATGTGCGTTTTAAGGGGTGGGGCCAAGGCTGGGGTCAAGGACTACCTGATCATTATATTCCAGGTGTTAATGAATCATCCTTTATATAGATATGCGTTAATCAATAATCATTTTTCTAATCCTATGTTACATATATATTTATATATAATAACCCAACGTGTTATTACGTATATATAGTACCGTGTACTTATTAACCGACTGATTAGTACAGTATATCATATAATAGGCCTACACTGTTCATTACTTATATAAACAACGGTAAATAGAATTTATTATAAAATAATATTAAATAATGGCTGATATAACACAGCACGTGCTATATGTCCCTCATAGTGCACTGCATGGAACACCAAATAGCGTATACACGTCTTCATGAGCCCGGTTGGTGCAGAACAGTAGGACGTTAAACCCCATTCCATTTGTTACATATTAAAGGAAATGAAATGAAATGGGGTTTAACGTCCTACTGTTCTGCTCCTATACTGGGCTAATGAAGACGGGCATACGCCATACAGTGTGCTATGAGGGAAATTTTGCACTGGCAGCGGCAATATCGTCTTCTCTTATATCGAATTCTATCTGCATTCCAATGTTTACACGGGACCTCGGTTTTTCGTCTCATCCGAAGGACTAGACAGCTGTCCTTGTCAGGCCCTCCGTCCTGCATCACTGACAAGGGGGAACCACGCCACCGTCTTACCCACGTGATCCCCCACACATATTAAAGGAGGTAAATCGCCAATATTTGGCACCTAGAGATGGACACAAATGCGTCACGGCGCATATAATTATATTATAATATGTATGTATATAAACTGATTATGTTTAATTGTGTCAGTTTTTACGGTAATTTCTAATCAGTTATGTTTAGCGAAATACGCGAAGAGTCCAAATTGAATGGCGTATTGTTATCCCAGTTTACACAGGTAGTATTCTCCAATGTGATATGTTTAACCTTATTCATCGAGTCGCTTCATTACAAATGGCGTTCGAAGGCATTCTGGCAGGCGATTCGTGTGCCAATTTTAAATGTTTCATGTTGTCTTAAATATTGGATATCAGAAGCCCATCTTTTCCCGGTAAGATCACAACATCAATGACCAATGTCGAAGACTGTGGATAATATTGAGTTAGAGACTTGCCTCCATTAAGCCCCCATTTCTCGGGGGGGGGGGGGGTCACGGTGGCTAAGTGGGTAAGACGCTGGCTCGCTAGCCTGGAGGTCGGGTGTTCGATCCCTGCATTGGCCGAGAAAGTTCATCTAGATTTTCTGGCGTGGTTTCCCCTTGTCAGTGATGTAGGACAGAGGGCCTGACAAGGACAGCTGTCTAGTCGTTCGGATGGGACAAAAAACCGAGGTGGATATAAGAGTAGGCCGTAGCGCCGCTGCCCAGGCAAAATTTCTTTCATAGCACACTGTACGGCGTATGCCCGTCTTCATTAGCCCAGTTTAGGAGGACACAGTAGGACGTTAAACTCCTTTTCATTTCATTTCATTTCGATTTTCTTGTGAAAACTCGGACGTTGGCTTCGTGTAACCGGATTCTGATGAACAAGGTACATTTTCTATAAGAACTATTAATATCTAAGTGGATGGAATAATGAAATATTTTAATAGCTGGTTCAATCATAACAAAATACCCAGTCAATACTATAATAATAAACAAATTGATTTTATCGGCTTGTTCCATTAACTTCAATGAATAATTGCCAATAAGATCTATTTTTGGGGTATTCTATTCCAAATAAATGATTGATTTAAAGGCTATGTCGAGTAATTTGATTCGCTTGTCTATCATTGGAAAGATCTTAAAATTGTGAAATGACTATTAGGCATTGCCGGATGACGCGATCAAATTTCTACATGGTTAAGAGTTGGTCTTGTGTAAGATATACATGTTCTGAGAGAATAATCATTGGGCCTTTTAAAAAAGTTGCTGTTTCTAATTTAACATAAGAGCTGTCAGGAAACCGCTAGTATTTATTAAACATGCATTATGCAAGAGCTAAATCTGCCTATTGCAGGTCTTTCTTTTCTAAAGTATTAATTAGACATTAATTAACTGATCCAGGCCTTAATCAACTCTCGATGGCATCAGATTTCTCCTATATTAAATAGATTAGAATGGTTCAGCGATACTTTGATTTAATCAAATATGGAGGACCGAGACTTAGCTTCGATCAACCAGTACGGTGATTGAAATTATTGCACACGTCTGTCAAACCTTCAAAGGCTAATGTCTTCGCTTGCAATAGAGTAATTTGAATGAAATTTTCAAATTGTTCATTTTACATCATCTACTTTCGAACTATTAAAGCAAGAATGGCTAGTTCTTTATCTAAATCTTACATAATGTATCTTTAATGAAGTGTGTGATTACATACTAATTGAGTGTTGCTTCATATACCTGCGCATCGTTACCTTCCATAATGAGGTTACTGCCAAATAAAAAAATGATAAGGCCAACTCAATTTTTCGTCATAGGTCACGAGATGTTAACTAGGGCTAGCGCTAATCCCAACCCTAAACCTAACCCTGGACCTAGCCTCAATGCTTACCCTAACCCTAACCCTGATCTTCCTGTTATTGTCAATTGTGTCGTCTTCATTATCCGAGTCGGTGCAGAACATTGGGACGTTAAACCCCATTCCATTTCATTCAATTTGTACTTGATAATGATAAGAGAACACTTGTTAAAATGAAATAAAATGAGGTATAACATCCTACTATTCTTCTCCGACTGGGCTAATGAAGACGGTCATACAGTGTGCTATGAGGCAAATTTTGTACGCCAATGTATACACTTGACCTCGGTTTGTTCGTCTTATCCAAACGACTAGACACTGTTCCTTGCCCTGCACCTCGGGCAAGACGACACCTCGGCCAACAGCATGATCGAACACTTGACCTAATGTTAATAAGCCCGTGTAGTGGGTAGGACGCTGGCTCGCTAGCCTGGAGACCGGGTGTTCGATCCCTGCATTGGCCGAGAAAGTTCATCCAGATTTTCCGGCGTGGTTCCCCCGTGTCAGTGATGCAGGACGGAGGGCCTGACAAGGACAGTTGTCTAGTCGTTCGGATGGGACGAAAAACCAAGGTCCCGTGTACACATTGGCGTGCACGTAAAAGATCCCTTGACAGTTGGAATTCGCTATAAGAGTAGGCCGTAGTGCCGCTGTCCGGGCAAAATTTCCCTCATAACACACTGTATGGCGTATGCCCGTCTTCATTAGCCCAGTTCGGGGCAGAACAGTAGGACGTTAAATTCCATTTCATTTCATTCATTTCTAACTCACTGAGCCACCACGGCTCCTCTTTCCCAACAAATGGAGTAGTCATGTTGGATGTTTATCGCACAATATTCAAGTACAATGAAGATTTATAAACACAAATCGATGTAGAAGTTCTTGTAGTATTGACGGTATGGTATTATTAAAGGTACCTTCCCACGTACACACTGTATTGACGGTATGGTATTATTAAAGGTGCCTTCCCACGTACAAACTGTATTGACGGTATGCTGTTATTAAAGTTACCTTCCCACGTACACACTGTATTGACCTTATGGTATTATTAAAGGCGCCTTCCCACGTACACAGTGTATTGGTGGTATATTGTTATTAAAGATACCTTCCCATGTTCACACTGTATTGACGGTATGGTATTATTAAAGATACCTTCCCACGTACACACTGTATTGACGGTATGGTATTATTAAAGATACCTTCCCACGTACACACTGTATTTGTGGTATATTGATATTAAAGGTGCCTTCCCACGTACACACTGTATTGGCGGTATGGTATTATTAAAGATACCTTCCCACGTACACACTGTATTGGCGGTATGCTGTTATTAAAGGTGCCTTCCCACGTACACAGTGTATTGACGGTATGCTGTTATTAAAGGTGCCTTCCCAAGTACACAGTGTATTAACGGTATGCTGTTATTAAAGGTGCCTTCCCACGTACAATCTGTATTGACGGTATGGTATTATTAAAGATACCTTTCCACGTACATGCTGTATGATTTGATCATAAATTTGGACTAAAACCCTATTCAAACTAATTAATATATCATAAATTTGCATCAAATCCTAATAAAAAAAACATTTTAATCGGAAGAAAACTAGTCCATGCCGCGAGAATTGGCTTTATCAACCTGACTTGATTGGGGTAGGTGGATCCACAATTCAGCTTGTATTTGTGGTTAGTAGCAGTTTATTTACCATGAATATCGAGGCCCAAGTGGATTCTTGGATTATCATCTGTCGACTTCTTTTTTCGCCGTTTAATTGTAGAGTCTACGTGCCATAAAATCTACATATAAGAAACGCTTGTTACGTCACTCGAGGAGAGCGGGTTAGGATGGCCTAGTCGTCTAGAGTGTCGCGCTTCGGTCGCTAGCTGGCCGGCCAACTCTGGCTTGCGGTTGTGGTTTCGATCCCTGCTGTGAGCATATGTGACTTGATGATTGGGGTGCCTTCTCAACCTCGTGGGTTTACTCCGGGTACTCCGGTTTCATCCCACAGGAAAGACCCCTGTGCGTGTGCGCTAAGATAATAAAGTGAAAATAAGACAACTTGTCTGCGATATCACCATCGGTGGAAGCGGACGTTAAACACTAAGAACAACAACAACAAATCACGTTTAGGGATACCCTAACATTTTTGTCCTGCTTGTTCCCCGTGGGTGTTTTTCAGGGAATCCAGGCCCTGCTCGTTCCCCGTGAGTGTTTTAAAGGGAATCCAGTATTTGTCTAGTAAGACTGTTCATATGTACTCAATTTGCCATATGTTCATTGGAAATAACTACCCGAAACGAACTTTCGTGAGAACGTATCTTTAAGTAGAACAAGTATTGGTTGACAATAAATCCCTTCTTATCGACTACCTATAGAAATTAACATTAATAACGGTCAATAATTAGTCTGTAAAGTTGATTATGGATAAAGTATATACATTACTCGAACAAAATGGCAGTGTTTAAGGAACAGAACGAGTTTAGCCTACAACATGGCCATTCTGTACAAGATATGTAAGTAAATCTATTACTTATATATTAGTTTCATTCACCTGTAAAAATAATGTCCAGTTCTTGATCGCCAAATCAATTAAAGGATCTAAATCGCTAATATTTGGGATCTAGAAATTGACACAAATGGGTAGCAACGCATTTAATAATGTAATGTGAATGTATATAAACTGATTTACATTCAATCGTTTCTGTTTTTACTGCAATTTCTAATCAGTTATGTTCGGCGAAATACGCCAGAAGTCTCAACTGAATGGCAGATAAGAATATAGCACCATTTGGCATGACTTGTGGAATATGTCTAGCCGCATTCTTTGAGTCCTTTGTTACAAATGGAGCTGAAACGCATTATGGTACACGATTCGTGTACCAATGGTAAAATGTTCATTTTGTCTTGAATATTGGATATCAGAAGCCCATCTTTTCCCGGTAAGATCACAAGACCAATGTTGATTTGAACTCACAAATAATTCGTGTTTTCAATGTCGAAGATTTTGGATGATATTGAGTTAGTGGCTTAGCTACTTTAACTAATTTTACAAAATAACTAACAGACTTTTATTGAATAAATAACAGAATGTTCAACAAAATTATAGCAGATTAATTGTTAGGTTAGGGTTAGGGTTAGCGAAAGAATAATTCTCCTGTGTCATTTTGTCCGTGAGTATTGGGTATGCGCATTTTGTCCCGTGAGTATTGTATGATATTTTGTCCTTTGGGTATTGTATATTTTGTTCCGTGGGTATTGTATATATGATATTCTGTCCCTTGGGTATTGTATATATGATATTCTGTCCCGTGGGTATTGTGTGCTGTGTCATTTTGTTCCTTGGGTATTGTGTATTTGATATTTTGTTCCGTGGGTATTGTATCTATGATATTTTGTTCCTTGGGTATTGTGTATATGATATTTTGTTCCTTGGCCTGTTACTGTACCATGTTCGTGGGCATTATGTACTGTGCCATTTCGTCGCATGAATATTATGTTCTGTTCCATTTCGTCATGTAGTCATATTGGCATTATCTACTGTTCCATTTCGTCGAGTGCACATAATGTACTGTGTTCCCTGCCATAATGTACTGTGCCATTTCGTCATGTCAGCATTGTGTACTGTGCCATTTTGTTCCATGGCCATCGTGTAATGTGCCTTTTCGTCATGTAGGTATAACATACTGTGCCATTTTATCTATTCATGGGCATTACGTACTATTCCATCATTATATATGTAGGCATAATGTACAGTGCCATTTCGCCATGTGCTATGACACGATATGCTCTGACATTTTGTCCGCGGACATTTTGTACCATTTCGTCTTGTGGGCACTAAGTACTGTTCCATTTCGTCTCGTGGGCTTTAAGTACTGTGCCATTTTGTCCCGTAGACAAAATGTACTGTGTTCTCGGCCATAATGTAATGTGACATTTTGTGGCCATTGTGTACTGTGTCATTTTGCTCTTGGGCATTACGTACTGCGACTTATGTCTATCTGGACATTTAGCTCCGGGATCCTTTACACCATGGTATTTCAATACTATCAATATTATTGGAGTGAAAGACAAAGTGATTATAAGATGAAAGCTGTTAGATGGTTACCTGTGGCTAATCACATTACCTTTTACCTTTGTAATATACAAAATGTCCCCATGGCAATAAGTAAACACACAAAGATTTCGTCTATTCTTATCTTGACAAACGATTGTTAATTCTCTCTTCTTATTTATTTGTTCTTGTGTTTACTGTTGGGTTTGATGGAGAGAGGGAGAGAGAGAGAGAGAGAGAGAGAGAGAGAGAGAGATGGGGTTTAACGTTCACTCGACACAAACTAGGTCATTTTGGGACTAACATATGGTTTAATTTTATTTCAATAATTCGCTTCCGCGTAGGGGTCTTTAGCCGTGGCAGGAGAAAACCCACGAGGTTGGACAGGAGACCCTACTCCTGTCACGTACAACCTGGGAATCGAAACCACGCCAGTTGACTCAATGACAGACTTTATGATACAGCACGCACACGCTAACCATTTAGCCACCCCCCCCCGGGTTTTATGGCGCTGACCGGGTTGATATAACATCAAACTGTATTTGTTTCTTATTCTTAGGTTAAACATACTGCCATAGTAGTGGGTGTCGTGTACTAGTCGGTATGCTTATTGATAGACCGCACATACTGTCATAGTAGCAGGTGTCGTGTACTACTCGGTATGCTTATTGATAGAGCGCACATACTGTCATAGTAGTAGGTGTCGTGCTCGACTCGGTATGCTTATTGATAGAGTACACATACTGCCATAGTAGTGGGTGTCGTGTACTAGTCGCTATGCTTATTGATAGAGTACACATACTGTCATAGTAGTGGGTGTCGTGTACGGGTCGGAGAAATCCCACAAAGTTGAACAGGTGGCTTTACTCCTTATTAAGCGCAAGCGGAGAATCGAAACCACGCCATTTGACTCACTGATAGACCTTAGGACCTAAAGCGCGTGCATTATACCATTCGGTCACCCAGCTCCCTATTTCCCAAAGGTATTCAAATGACAGACCTTATGATCTAACGCGCAAACGTTAAATCATTGGGTCCGGTGATGCAGTGCGGAGGGCCTGACAAAGGCAGCTGTCTAGTCCTTCTGGTGAGACGAAAACCGAGGTCCCGTGAATATATTGGAATGCACGTAAAAGGTCCCCTGGCAGTTGGAATTCGATAGTGTCGCTGCCCGGGCAAAATTTCCCTCATAGCACACTGTATGGCGTATGCCCGTCTTCATTAGCCCAGTATAGGAGCAGAACAGTAGGACGTTAAACCCCATTTCATTTCATTTAAAGCATATTGCCCCCCCCCCCCCTATCAAAAAGACGAAGAACAGTATGATTACCAAGTGCAAAGCACAAGTTGCTGGTTTTAACATTGAGGAGGTCAGGTTGGTTGACGACCAGTGGAGGTCGGTTGGAGAGGTCAGGTTGGTTAACGACCAGTGGAGGTCGGTTGGGGGGGTCGGGTTGGTTAACGACCAGTGGAGGGCGGTTGGAGAGGTCAGGTTGGTTAACGACCAGTGGAGGTCGGTTGGAGAGGTCAGGTTGGTTGACGACCAGTGGAGGTCGATTGGGGAGGTCGGGTTGGTTAACGACCAGTGGAGGGCGGTTGGAGAGGTCAGGTTGGTTGACGACCAGTGGAAGTCGGTTGAGGAGGTCACTTTGGTTAACGACCAGTGGAGGTCGGTTGGGGAGGTCGGGTTGGTGGGCGACCAGTGGAAGTCGGTTGAAGAGGCCAGGTCGGTTGACGACCGGTGGAGGTCGGTTGGGGAGGTCGGGTTGGTTAACGACCAACTTTAAAACCCAACTTCACCTTCTTATTCATGAAAACAGTATCAAGTGGGTGGATGCATATATTATAGAAATCACAGGTTTGGGTTTTTTTACGCTAATTATGAAATAGCCCTTTGTCAAGAAAAAAAATAGTAATTAAACAAAACATTACGTTTGTTTTTTTACGTCAATTTTAAATTAATCATTTGTTAAGAAGGTGTTATTTAGATACACCCAATAGATCTAGAACAACAAGAAGGTTCAGGTTGCTGTCATGAACGGTTTATTCCGGTGACAAGCCAAGTTACGGTCATGAACGGTTTATTCCGGTGACAAGTTAAGTTACGGTCATGAACGGTTGATTCCGGTGACAAATCAAATTGCTGTCATGGACGGATGATTCTGGTGACATGTCAAGTCGTGGTCATGAACGGTTTATTCCGGTGACAAGTCAAGTTACGGTCATGAACGGTTTATTCCGGTGACAAATCAAATTGATGTCATGAACGGTTGATTCTTGTGACAAGTCAAGTCGTGGTCATGAACGGTTGATGCTAGTGACAAGTCAAGTTACGATCATAAACGGTTGATTCTTTTGACAAGTCAGGTTGTAGTCATGAACGGTGGAATCTTGTGACAATCTGAACAATTGAATCTAGTCCCTTTAAACCCTGTAATAATGTGTGTGATCCTTCTGGAATGTAATAATAGTGATTATTTTTTCAAAATGAATGACATTATAATCTTTATACGTGGCATGTGTCATGTAAATTAACCGGTTAATCGTCGGGTTGGTGACGGCAATACTTAAACAAACGGGAAAAAATGTCAACCCAGATTAATTCCTTGATTTCAGGAATACCTTGACACATGATTAAACCATCCAATCACCAAGTTCGTTTCTTTATCTTCCGCCATTAACCTATCACGTGATCAATTACAAAGTCATCTAATGATACCAGATTTAATGACGCGTGTCAAATGGTGTTCAATTACGGGCTATTGTGTGTCCTCGACCATTGTGATTGTTCAATCAGATTGGCCCCAATCAGCGACATCGAAGTTCGATTAATGGTTTTTCGATCGTAGTATGAGATTGGTTATGCATGTTGTGCGATTGGAACGCTTGGCATCAAGATAAACACTGGGTTCAGAACAAACCGCTTGCTGTTGTCATCATCAATTCATTAATTTAAAACATGAATATTATTTGTTAATGTGAATTACAGTACGACCGTTAGACATGTAACGGTGATATATATGTTGTGTAAGGAGGAATCTCTGCTTGTAAATGACGCATGTGGAAAGTAGCTATGGAATACACGTGGTAGTTTACTGTGGAAGTTATCTGTGAAGTGGTATAACCAAGTATATGTGGTTATTTGGGTATATGTGGGGTTATAATCAACCATAAAATTTGGTTGAAACTAAACAGTATTTGATGGTAAGTATTTATATATCTAATAGTTGGTTAATATTCGTATAGGAAGAATAATTTATATAACATTTCGAAGTCGTCACAGTTTTTATAGTGTTCCGGACAGGATTCTAAGGTGGTGTGGGGGGGTGGGGGGATTTCAAAGTCGTCAAAGTTTTTATATTGTTCCGGATAGGATTCTAAGGTGTGGGTGTGTGTGTGGGGGGGGGGGCTAATTAGTCCTACAAATATGGTACTTTAAATGATTATATCATTTATTAAATGGTGTGTATGTTTGTGCTAAATTAATCTATCAATATACCATACTGACATACAAATTACATTTAGTGTGAGTATGACGGCCAATAATCAGAATATGCCATCTTGTCATGGGTGTCCGTTGTACGTGACAAGGAATAGGGTTGCCTGTCCAACCTCGTGGGTTTTCCCCGGGTCCTCCGGTTTTCTCCCACTGCTAAAGATCCCTACGCGCAAGCGAATAAATGAAATATAATGGAACCATGTGTTAGTCCCGAAATGACCTAGTTTGTGTCGAGTGGACGTTAAACCCCATCTATCTCTCTCTCTCTCTCTCTCTCTCTCTCTCTCTCTCTCTCATGGGTGATGCAAGGGAACCACGCCCTGATAAAGAATAATTTATATAACATTTACTGTTATTTTTTTAAATCGTATTTACGGTTATTACGAATCGTATTTACGGTTATTACGAATTTGAATTGGCGTTCGAACAACACGTGGCAGTTTTTATAATTTTGCTAATTGCTACGAATATACAATCATATAACCAGCGTCCGAACACATCACGGTTTAGGTAACATTTGGTGCGTCTGTATTGTGTCAAATTATTCGTTCGATCGTTCGTAGACATTACTTCCAAGTGTTTTTGAATCGTAATATATGGAAACCTAAATTTGTAGGTGTTTTGAAACGTTACGGAAACCTAAATTTGTAGATGTTTAGAAACGTTATGGAAACCTAAGCTTGTAGGTGTTCTGAACGTTAGGGAAACCTAAATTTGTAGATGTTTAGAAACGTTATGGAAACCTAAATTTGTAGGTGTTCTGAACGTTAGGGAAACCTGAATTTGTAGGTGTTTAAAAACGTTATGGAAACCTAAGCTTGTAGGTGTTTAGAAACGTTATGGAAACCTAAGCTTGTAGGTGTTTTGAAACGTTATGGAAACCTAAATTTGTAGGTGTTTAGTAACGTTATTGAAACCTAAGCTTGTACTTGTTTTGAAACGTTATGGAAACCTAATAAACCTAATTATGTTTTGAAACGTAATAACTGGAACCCAATATTTGTACGTGTTTTGAAACGTAGTAGTCTAAATGGAGCCAAAACAACAGAGTGCGATACATTTAACGGTGGTATTGAAATGTCATTAGGATAAGAGTAGTAATAATATTGAAAGTAATTTGTACCACGTGTAAGTCCCAATGGGATGTCTAGATTAATGGCAAGATAACAGGTAATGATATTTTAGTGTGTAATGGACATTAAACAGTATTAAAAATAGATGTTTATAATATTAATATATACCTGTAGGATATAATATGAAACGAAATGGATTTTTTCGTCCTGTTTTTCGGTATCGATTAGGCTAATGAAGACGAACATACACCATGTCGTGTGATATCTCATCTTTGGGTTGGAAATGGAATGGAATGGGGTTTAACGTCCTACTGTTCTGCTCCTAAACTGGGCTAATGAAGACGGGCATACGCCATACAGTGTGCTATGAGAGAAATTTTGCCCGGATATCGGCACTACGACCTACTCTTATATCGAATTCCAACTGTCAAGGGTTCTTTTACGCACTCGCCAATGTGTATACGGGACCTCGGGTTTTCTTGGCATGAGAATATGTATCTTGAATGAAGCAATATCCACAAATTGTATAATAATAAACATGAGAATTTGTATCTTAGGTGAAGCAATATCCACAAATTGTATAATAATAAACATGAGAATTTGTATCTTAGGTGAAGCAATATCCACAAATTGTATCACAATAAACACGAGTACAAATCTATTATTATTATTGGGGAATTCGACGCTAAATTATTAGCGTGGTTGTTTTTTGGTGACATCAAAATTAGTACGATGTAAGTATAGTATTCATACTCATTCATTAGATGACGTCACTTGCTCATTATTATATTGTGATAGTACTAATTAACTTCGTTTCATCAAGGGTTATTGTCCGATGAAAATAAATGAATTATACGCAACTTCGCAACTATATTTTATTCAATAAGAAAAGGATTGGGGAACAGGCTAGGCCTATTATCACCCCTCTCCTTTCAACAAAACAATATAATTACAATTAGTTTACTTATATACATGTATATAGTCCAAACTATTCATATTGTCTTATTAATTAATACAATTGTGCAAGTATACAATAATATTTTACAAATAAAAGTTTATTGATATACATAATGACTATTTTGGTTTAAGGCCTGAAAGTGTACAAATATGTCAATATGTAAACAGAATCTAGAGATGGTAATGATAAATGACGATTACAGTATTTAAAATCTATTACTTAATTCTAAAAAGTTTAGCACCTCAGTAAATATTAATTTATTTTGTTCAACTGAAATATCCGTAGAGCCATACAATAGAAACTTTGTGTTGATGTATTCTGTTGGTAATGTTTTTTTATGGTTGTATTTCGTGCATCTGAATATAAGGGACATATCAGCAGAAAGTGATAAGCATCTTCAAAATTGTGTCCACATCGGCAGGTTGTAGCACCATGGGTCTTTCTGTCTGACGTGGAGAGCGGGCGAGAAAACCGGTCGCCACATCCTACATACGACCCATGCATCTTTTCTTACTACATATTTCTGTAGCCTTGTGATCGTCTAGAATTTGTCTCTAGCTGTCTTTACTTCTGCTTCACGTTGTGTATTTACTTCTTACAGTTTCTTAAGACGTTTGTCTTATCAGGAATAACAATGCAACAGTTTGCTTCTACATTTTATATATATAAAGCTGAATACAGGTACACAAGCATAGCACAAATTACAATACTATATAGCTAAAACCACTTCTCCACCCTATCCAGCCTCTCGGCTGTCTAGGAACTCAGGTGTACCCTCGATCTCTGGAATCTAATGCAAGTCTGACTTACAGGGTTCCCCGGTTTCTTTTAAAGGTAAGTGAATATCATGCACAATAACGCGTGATCATGGCCCTGAACTT